>NC_089586.1:108864090-108886625 GCF_019320115.1 Miscanthus floridulus | reverse complement strand
TTCTTGGATAAACATGTTTTAGTATAGGACCAGACCACTGATCATCCCAAAAACAAACTGTGGAGCCATCACCAACTGTGCAGCGGTCTACAGTGTGGTACAACGAGCTTAGTCTTAGCACATCCTTCCACCAGAAGGAGCCAACTTCACGAGCAGCATGCAGCACCTTGTTGGAGTAATATTTTAACCAAACTAACTGCACCCATGGTACATCCACCTTATCGTAAACCTTATCAAGGTGCTTCAATAGCAATGCATCATTCTGAAGGCATAGATTGATGACTCCAAGACCACCTTTATCTTTCGGCATCTGAACCGTTTGCCATGCCACCAAGTTACCACCTTTCTTCTGCTCTGAATTGCAATGCCACAAGCATTGCTTTCGAGCGCGATAAATGTTCTCTGTAACACCTTTGGGCAATTTGATGGTACAGAGGGCATAGGTGGTGATGGGTGTAATTGTCGAGTTCAACATTTGAAGCCTACCAGAATATGATAACCAGGTTAAGCATGCAGATAGACGTCTCTCTATCCTGTCCATCATCGGAGTGAGGTCCTTCATATGTGGCTTGGTTGTGCCCATGGGCAACCCAAGATACGTAAAAGGCAACATGCCAACTGAGCAGCCAAAGGTGTTGGCCAAATACTCCATTCTATCCAATGGTACATTGATCGGTAGCATATGAGACTTTCTATAATTCACTTTGAGACCCGTTGATTCCGAAAAGCTATTGAGTAGTGCTTTGAGAAAGACTAATTGTGGCAGAACCGTCTAATCTAATACCTCATAGGAGCGCTCGTCTTCCATTAGACACTAAGCACTCGAAGGAGAACACCAAATTACTCGGTTCCGTCGGGCACACCCCAGGGGAAAACCCGAAAATCCATATTTTTACATCAGGATCACAAATGAGAGAATAAAGCTTACAACATTTTTAAACCATTTCTTACATCACTTTTAATACAACATCAGAGTATAATATTTATTGTTATAACAGCGGAATATAGTCATATTATCAGAGTTATGAACAATTTAATTGAACTGCGGAATATAAACATGTGAACAGAGTTACAGCGGAATTAAACATCTATTTATGACATGATGAAATATTGATATATAAACTATGACAAAAGATTATAAAACTTTCGTTTAATAAAACATTTGGTGAGAGTTATAAATAAAAACTACGATCGCAGCGTAAAGGACTCCACTCCAGGCTTCAGTGAGGTCGGGGAACTCTTCACTCTTCCCGATATAAACGGTAACCTCACACCGCTCGGTGCCATGCTCCTCATATTCACGGCCCTCATACTCGGGACGATCTTTGACTCCGAGCTTTTGCAGGGTGGCATATAGGATTCTGCGAAAACCCTCAATGTTCAGGCAGTAACTACTAACCTAGGCTCCTGTATTTCTGGCGGTGGTAGTGAGGAAGGCTGAGCGAAAAGCTTGCTAAAAGGAAAAACTAGACTAGCTAAAGTGCGCCGAGTGGTGGTACCAATGGCTAAGCCAGGCTCTACTTATAAAGGTGGGGCGTTCAATGGTCCTGGCGTGGTCCGCCAGGGTTCCTACACGGGGTCACTACGAATGAAGCGACCACATTTTTCGCGCGTTCAAGGCGAGCGAGGTCCGAGGCCATTACTGACTAATACGACTGCAGGGCAAGGGTCCGACAAGAGCACAGAAAAGGGGTACGGGGAGCGTGGATCACGACAGACGTGAAACACGGGCAAACACAGAGCATGAAGTCACAATGCAGACCTAACTCTAGAACAGAAACGAGTCAGTCATGCACAATACGACACGCGTGACACCTATGGATGGCGTATCAGCAAGCAATACGACACTACAATGCACAAACAGGATATGCATGAATGTACGTCCTACATGTCTTTTCACTGTTGCCAGCATATAGGGCAACCGTTCTCAAATTTTTGGCACAGCGTTCTCTCCCTGTAACTAGTCAATACTATCGGACTATGCTCGAGTCAGTGTACCTGTAGAAAACTTGATTAAGTCTATCTAAGTCAGCAGAGTGCCATCTATCCCCGATACATAACCATAGTAGTAGGGCTACTTATATAACTTCGCATGCAAACGTCCTAACTTTTTAAAAAGAGTTTGTTGTCAAATTTTAGTTTAAAAAGGTTTTTAAAGCCTTATTTCCTCATTTGCGCTCTGATACCACCTGTGGTAGAATCGCCTAATCTAATGCCTCCTAGGAGCGCTCGTCTTCTATTAGACACTAAGCACTCGAAGGAGAACACCAAATTACTCGGTTCCGTCGGGCACACCCCAGGGGAGAACCCGAAAATCCATATTTTTACATCAGGATCACAAATGAGAGAATAAAGCTTATAGTATTCTTAAACCATTTCTTACATCACTTTTAATACAACATCAGAGTATAATATTTATTGTTATAACAGCGAAATGTAGTCATATTATCATAGTTATGAACAATTTAATTGAACAGCGGAATATAACACATGTGAACAGAGTTACAGCGGAATTAAACATCTATTTATGACATGATGAAATATTGATATATAAACTACGACAAAAGATTATAAAACTTCTGTTTAATAAAATATTTAGTGAGAGTTATAAATAAAAACTACGATCGCAGCGTAAAGGAATCCTCTCTAAGCCCACCAGGAGGAATCCACACACAAGAGTCAGCTTTAGCATCCATCTATCACCTACAACAAGGGGAATAAAACCCTGAGTACTCAATTGTACTCAGCAAGACTTACTCGACAGAAGAAAAGAAAAGACTCCAAGGATATGCAAGGCTATCTGGCTTGTGGGTTTATTGCCTTTGTAGGAAGCATTACTAAGTGTGCGTCCTTATATTCGATTTTTATTAATAGCCGCATTGATTCATTAACTAACCATTCTATGTAAGCACCTATGCTACTTTCAAGAAGGTAGTAAGCAATCAGATTTTCTTTTTCCATCTTTCGTCTTTCAGTTCTTACTACGATGCTAAACTGTAGATAAGTCGTACCGGATTTCTCGGCGATTCATGAATCAATGCCCCCAGCTGGGTACCCCAAAAACACATGCCCCGCTTGTACCCAAGGCACAAGCAGAACCAACCCACTACCCTCCTGTCCTGGGTGTCCAGGCCCCCGTCCAAACTGGGACTCCAAGCCCCCACCCATGAGTCCCAGACTCAGTGCAGTGCAAGGACCTCCTAACCCAAAAACCACCTTGGCAGTCGGTCCGGAAAGAGCCGGATCCATAACAAGAGAGCAACAAGTCTTCCAAGCGCCCATACCCAAGTATGTGCTCAGGATAATAAGTCTGTGACTTGCCTAGAGTCTTATACAATGGCCGGTCCTTAACCGACACAGACAGGGAAAGCAGTGTAACCAAGCCATGCCTCGCGTCCACGGCGACACGACCTCTTACACCCACCAATACCCAAACCATATCCCTGTCTGGTCACCATTTTTCCTTTCCACCATTTATATTTTCCAAGTGATAATAATCCAATAATATATTTCCTATCTCTCACGAGTGACAGCCATCACTCGACTTCTACCGGAGTCCTGTAGCATAGCAATCTTCACGATCCTGTCATACTAGTAAGACTCATAGGATAAAGATATATATATGCAAGTGGGTTTCATTCAACTCCTTAAAACTTAATGCACAAATGTAATTTAAACCGTAGAAAAGTAGGGGTTATGCACCGGGGCTTGTCTGGGTAAGATATATATTAAAAAGTTAGTATCTGCATCTTCAGATAATCCACCATCAACTGAATAGAAAGCCCATTGCATCATCTCCTAGAGAGAATACCATTACACCATTCTTGGATTCCCAATCATCCTTCAATTGATCCGTGAATCCATCATCGTACCTATATGATATGCATTGATGCAAATACATAGATGTAAATAATCAACGACAGTCGAAATGCTTAGAAACAAGATCACGCCTCACAAGCTAACAAGCTCATTCAATGACGTCCGTACTGAGGCTACATATCCATGTTGGCGAATAAGGCGTTATTTCCCAACAAATATTTTAGTTATATAAACCCAAGTTGTTTTTTTATTTCATTCTATCGGTTTAATCTTTATTCGAAATAGGACATCATTATCTATCTAGCAATTTAATTATTCTGGAGCTACAAAAATTATAGTGAGTACCTAATATTGCTAGGAGCCTACTGTAAAACTTTCAGATCCAACACTATTACCAATTTATCACAACAATTCCTATAAGTTTATATTTTTACAATATTAAGTACCTTGAATTAACTATATAGCTTCCAAGAATATTATCAAACTATGTGAACAAAATATACTAACAGGTAGATCATGATTTTAGGAGACTAAAAAATTAGTTTCATAATTTTTAGAGTCCTAAATGATTTTATATATAAATAACAAAATCAGCTCAGAATTTATATTAGGAAATCCCACTAATTTACTGGAAAACAGAAAAGAGCACCGCGGCCCAAAAGACCCACGGCGAGCGTTGTTCTAGCGCGGCCCACGACCAGTGATTCGGCGTGGCCCGTAGGCGCACAGAGCGGCCCAGGCGCGTTGGCAACCGGCCGGCCCACCGCGTGGGAGCGAGCGGCCCGGACACGGCGGCGACAGGCCGGCCCAATGGGCGCGCGGGCGGTCCAGTGGAGGCCTACGGCCTACGCGGACGCGCGGCCCAGGCAGGGCGGGGCGCACGCGTGGCCCACGCAGCGTGAATGGCCCAGGCGCGGCGTCGGCAGGCCGGCCCAGCTGGGAAAGCCCAGGGCGAGACATCTATTTAGCAAAAGAGACCTCGACGTCTTTCTAATTCGCATTACGACTGTTGACGCTATTTACTTCAGTCACAGGTTTTGCATTTAGGGCCCCAAAGTTACTCGTCTTCGCATTTCCAAAATCGCCGACTGCTCCTAGAACAGAGCACGGCACAGAGCTGGCCGACCGGCTGCCAAACCCGACTGGCACAGGCTCCATGGCGGCGGGACACCAGCCGCGAGCGATGCAGAGCTAGCGCGGGGTCCGCGCGGCCACGCAGGACTGCAACGACTCGTGGTTAGAGCAGCGGCGTGCAGGGGCATGTCTGCCCGCGTGCAGACACGAATGGCGGCAATGGCGCGCACGTACCGGCAATATGGCTACGAAATCGGAGGAGCGGAGGGGTAGCGAAGGTACCAGGGCTCACCTAGCTCCAGCTGCAACGGTTGGTTGGTGCGGTGAAGCCGTGAAGGGGGTTGGCCACATGCAGCGGATAATCATGTCCGTGGCGGTGGAAACGGTGCTCCTAGTGATCCAACGCAGCTCCGGCGAACCATGTAAACAGGAAGAGGATGAGGGCGCAAGCGCGGGAGCCTCCCGCCTCGAGCCCGCGGCCGCAGTAGAAGCAGCGGCTAGCGACCATGAGCACGACCTGCGCTGCGGTGAGGAGGAGCAGTGCGTCGACACCGTAGCCGGGGGCGATGTCGGAGTCATAGACGTGGTAGTCGTACCCTTGACGGCATCCGGGTGACGGTGGCCCGGCTCCGACGCTGCTCGACGGCCACGCCCAGGCCGAAAGCGATGACGTCTAGGAGGGTCACCACTGGCTGTGCGAGGACGGGCACCATCACGAGCGAGCGAGCAAGTCCGGCTTGCTCCTGTCGGTCGGTCTCTACTAACACACGGCTGAGCTGCTGGTCTGGATTGGGTACTACTGGGGTGAGCTTGGCGAGCCTCAAGAAGGCAGAGTGCAGGACAGACAGCAGCATGTGTGGCCACGGCTATGTGCTGGCGCAGGCCGGTGCAGGACGCAGTAGGAAGCAAGGAAGAACGGGCCCATTGCAGCTGCGATGGCTCGGCTGCTGGTGCTCAAAAAGGTGGGCCGCTGCAGGACTGCTGGTGCTCCCAATAAAATATTTGGACAAGACCACCCGCTGTCACAAGCAAGAGAGAGCGTACGAGCAGCACGGACAGCAGCAGCAGTAGCTCGGCCTCACAGCAGAGGAAAAAGGAAGGGGAAAGAAGCAAGTTTGGCTCAGGCCTAGCAGAGGCAGACAATACAAGTAAAGCAGGCAGAGACAAGCAAGGCAGACAGAGGTAGCATAGGCATTCATGACGCCGCAGAGTGAAGCGACGGAACAAGCAGACGAACGGTGGCGCTAAGCGGGACGTGGGCACGACAGGGCCAGTGCCTCCATTAAAAATTTCAGACACGACGCAAGCGATGGAGAGAAGACAGGAGCGCAGGCAAACCGAGGCGCCGGGATGCAGAGCCATGGCAGGAGACAAGACGGTGCATAATTGCAAAGCAACGAGTACGTTGTACGTCAGAAAAAAAAAACAAAGCTGTTACGCTTTTTCTCTCGTCCGTTCATGCTTATCAAAATAAACCGTGAGTATATATATATATATATATATATATATATATATATATATATATATATATATATATATATATATATATATATATATATCGTTCTATTTATTAATGGATTTTATTTTATTTATGAAGGTTGCTTTTCATGCTTAATCTAACAGAACAAACCGTTCGCTAGTATCGTCGTTTGATATTCCTAAATATCTTTACGCACTGAGTAAATTAACTTGGGCGTTTATTTGAGTCAGCGAAACTAAGTCACACAGGATTCGTTTATCGCCTCAAGTACATTTTAAATTAAAAACCCGAGAAACTCATTTCGGAAATTTTTCTTAGGCCTAAATCACGGTGCTAAACGAGCTCGTAACATCAGGGGTGTTACACTAATTGGTGTGCATCATCCTGCATGATCAATAGCGTGTCATCGGCATACTGAACAATCAAAAAATCATCAGTAGGTTGTGGGATTGGTGCCTTAAGCAAATTCATGGTGGCAGCTCTGTTGACTAGAACTTGTAGTAACTCTGCAGCAAGCACAAAAAGCAACGGTGACAAGGGATCGTCTTGACGCACACCTCGTTTACACTTAAATTTTTTTCCCGGGATTCCATTTAGTAGGACTGTAGAAGTGCCTGATCCCAAAATGCTACTGACCCAGTTCAGCCATCTAGTAGGAAAACCCAGATGCTCCATGACCTGAAGGATGACTGAATGCTCAACAGAGTCAAACGCCTTATCGAAATCTAGCTTTAGGATGATAGCCTGCCTCCTAGACTGATGACACTGGTGAATATATTCAAAACTCCATGCCAAGCAGTCCTGAATGGTACTTGTTTTTATGAATCCATACTGATTACGGTGAATCAGCCCAATGATAACAGCTTGCAGGCGGTCTGCCAGAATTTTGGTAACCAGCTTGGGACTAGAATTCATGAGCGAGATTGGTCTATAATCACTTACTGTTTCAGGGCTATCAATCTTCGGGACCAATGTGATGAAGGATGTGTTAATACATTCAAGACGGACTGACCCCAGATAGAAATCATTACAAAAGCTATAGAAATCACTCCTTATGATGTGCCAGCACTTCTTCATAAATAAGTCGTTGAAACCATCTGGCCCCGGTGCTTTATCAGTTGGCATACGTTTGACAATGAGATCAATCTCCATCTGTTGAAACGGTTCAGCCAAATCTTGTAGGCCGTCCACTGGCGCTATAAGATTTGCTAGGTCGAAAAGCATAGGCGGATTGGCACTGATACCCATTCGATTTCTGAAAGAGTTCCACAATAATCTAGCTTTTCCTTCGTGATCATGGATCCAAACACCCTGGTCATTCAGTATTTGCGAGATGGAATTTCTCCTATAGGAAATAGTCGCCATACCATGGAAAAATTTTGTGCACTCATCCCCAAGTTTGATTCTATTGACTGTATATCTCTTCCTCCAATAGAGATTCTTATAGTGCAAAAGAGTTTGGAGCTGATTATTGATCAATCTTCTCAAATTGGCCTCTGGGTTGTATAAGGGTCTAGCATCTTTGAGGGCATCCAGAAAACTGATGACAGTGTTACAGTTCCCTATTAGCAACTTTAGGTTGGACAGATTATGGCTCCAGCTCTTCAATTCAGCTCTGAGTTTCTTGAACTTTGCAGAGATAGTTTTTGTGGGATTAGAGGCCACTGGGGTAGATAACCAGCTATCTTGCACTGTTGTTAGGAAACTATCATGTTCTACCCAGAAATTCTCAAATCTAAAGACATTGGAGCGAGGTATCTGAGTGCTGATAATAATTTTGCAGGGGATGTGGTCTGATGTAATCTTTGCCAGGGGTAGCACTTTAGTGTTCGGAAAGTCCAGAGTCCAATTTAGCGACGTAAAAAACCAGTCAAGCTACTCAAGCAAGGGATCAGACTGCATATTACTCCACGTATGGCCTCTTCCTATCAAGGGGAGTTTCTATGAGCCCTAAGTGCCCGATGGCATCATTGAAGACAAGTGTATCTGCTAGATTACCCCCTGGCCTATTGCGGTTATTTAGAGAACGATAGAAGTTGAAGTCACCTAAGAAAATCCAATTCATCGAATCATCTATCTCGTGACCTTTGAACCAATTGATAAATGCAGTACGTGCTGGATCATCATAGGGCCCGTAGACATTTGTCAGAAACCAAGTGTCACCATTGTGAGCAGAAGTAAAATTCATTGTAATACCGAAGCTTTGTTTATCCACAATCACACCCCGAAAGATGGAGCTGTTCCAAAGCACAAGGAGCCCCCCGAAGCCCCAACAGATGGAATGTAATCAAAACGATCAAAGCGTCTTGGAGCAAATTTGCGGATGAAAGACATTTCAAAATGCTCCCGCTTAGTCTCCTGAAGACAAACAACAGAGCAAGCACTCTCCTCAATCTTATCCCGTACTGCATCACACTTTTCCATAGCATTGATACCCCGCACATTCCAACATAAAATGTTCCAACTACGATTATTCATTAGGAAACAACGATTGCATCAGCACTTCATCTGAGAGCTCACTAGGAGCAACTCCACAGTCAATTCCCTAGCCCTGGAGAATTGGTATTGATACTGGTCTGCCTGTCTTCTCATCGATATGGACAACACATATCTTGCGTTTCTTTGTAGGCTCTCTGTTCAGTCTAACCGGGTAGAGACCATCAGTTTTGTTGAGACTGGTACCGGGTAGAAACCATCAGTTTTGTTGAGACTGGTACTGTGTCTGACACTTCCTTCTAAGGAGGAATGGATGGATCAGAAGGAGCTACAGTTAGTACTAATTAATACTGTAATCAGCTCACTAAAAAAGCAGAAAACAAAAGAGAGATCGATTAAATAAAACCACTCGGACAGGTCAATCACTGCTAGTGCATCGATCAGTGCTCCCTGCGGACAAGAAAAGCGGACTGCTTCAACTCCGAGAAAGAAAGCTTCGAGCCAGAGCGGGGGCCGAGGAGACGATGGTCGGGATCTTCTCCAGGTTCTCCGCCGGCGCCCACCGCCGCTCCAAGAGCGTGGCCGTGAGTTCTCTCTCCTCTCCCTCTTTCTCCTTTCCCTATCATGCCCCACTTTGTACTTCCATGTCGTTTCTGCTGTAGTTTACTTCCCCAACTCCAAGAAGGGATCTGCTTGTTTATAACCATATCAGGTCAACAGTAGGTTAGCTTAGCTTCTTGAAGCCTTGCAAGAGTCAGATTTGGGCTGGTTTCATTTGACCCCCTATTTGTTCATGGGTGGATTCTCACCTTTTTAGTTCCTCTTCCGATTCTTTGATCGGGATGGTTTTAGCTTGCCGTTTTTGTTAGATTTTATTTATGTTACCTTTATTTCATTGAATTTGAATGGCCTTGCAGCTCAAAAATTGGGGAAAGTTGAGTGCTTTTGTTCTCACTATAAATCTGTTCATGAGAAATTTTACAATTACTATGTAGTCAGGCGGAGTGGAATTATTGATTGGCTAAAGCCAAGCATCAGAAGTAACCCTAGTGAATTTGTGCAATTGGACCTTTCTGCTCGTCTAATTTATGGGAATTCTGCTTTCATCCTGCAGGAGGTTGTCGAGACGTTGGCCCCCAACATGAGTACAGGAGAGTCTGATCCAGCAGCTGTTCCTGCAGAGAGCCCTCACGGTATTGAGGTTGGCGTTGAGTTCAAGCCGGTGGAGCACCCTGTGGAACCTCTCAATCTTGATGAGCCAGTAAAATGCCCACTTCCTGAGCCATCTATGCTGCATGTAAGCCATCCTCTTGGTGCTTATTGAAAAATCGCTCTAGAAAATCACCTTGTTGATAAGGTGAGAGTAATTTTCTTGTCTTGCAGCATTCAGCGATGAACGTTATTAGGAAACTTTCTTGTGTTGCGGAATGTAATGTTAGACCATTTTAGGAAACTTTCTTGTGTTACAGATTAGTTACAATAACAATTCGTCCCTCGTTTTTCCTCAATACTTGAAGTATCATTTCCCTTGTAGCAAAACTGCAAAATCATCATACGGTGCAAACTTCTTGTTGCAAAATCATCATACGGTGCAAACTTCTTGTTGCCTAATTGGACTAACTTGATCGATAGATGCTAGGATAGGACTATAGGAGGATATGAAGGAGAAGATGTTGCAGACTGAAGTGTTAATCATATTAGTGAACTGCCTTGAGTTGCAGAATTTAGTGTTGTGCTAACAACAAACTACTCGATCTCATCTTACCTTTCTGATTAACAGTCTGGTCTTGTATGCTTCAAGTTCAATATTTCCTTAATAGCAAAACATCGGATCTTTCAGACTTTACCTGTTCCCTTATTGGTTTTATTGACTGATGGTCTGATGGATGCTAGGATGGGAGGATATGGAAGGAGAAAGTGTCTTCAGTCGGCACGAGGGTGGGAACAGATTTGCCGGTCGTGAAGGGTCGCAGCTTGAGCCTGACAGTAGCAGTAGCAGTGCTAGGTCACGATCTGCAGTTCCAAGGCGTGCCATATTGCCCTCCGTAAGTGCGCCTGAGCACAACATCCTAGCGCTACTTGACGAGTGCGATGTCTCTCGGAGCCGTGGCTCTGCTGAATGAGCTTGAGTTGGGCGTCGCCAGCAAATTGTCCGAATTTTTTATTTTTTTGGCCCTTTTTTTTAGAGTTTTTCACAAATATGCCCCTGGAGGTATGTTTTCAAAATCTGGATCCTTAGCTCAGCGCCATCGATGGTGGCGCCGAGTTTACATGTCTCGGCGCCAAAGGGTTTGGCGCCTAGGTCGGGGGGCCATGTCGGCATCAAAGTAGAGCCGGGGGTGACATGGTAGCCAGTTCGGCGCAGTAGATCTTGGCGCCTAGGTTTTGGGGCACCTTGGCGCCACAGATCTTGGCGTCGTTCCGGCCTTACAAGTGGGTCCGTTTTCTTTCTCTCCTCCTTCCTCTCCTCGCTTCCTCTCCCGTTCTCTCTCACGCCTATGTCTTCGGCGCCGCCCGAAGCTAGCGCGGCTCATCGTCGCGCCGCGCTGCCCCTCCCCGTCTTGCGCGTCGGCCGTGGCCAGCCCGCCCATCCCCGCTCGCCGTGCCGCTCCGCGCCGGTAGGCGAGCCCGCCCCGAGCACCGGTGCCAAGGCCAACCGCGGCCCACGCCTAGTTCCACGTGCCAGCCAGCCGCGCACCTCGGGCCGTGCCCCGCACCGCGCGCCCCGGTGAAGGGTCGAGATGGCGACTAGAGGAGGATGAATAGTTCTTTTTAAAATTAAACGCGTCGACTAACCGAAACAAGTGCGGAATTAAAACTATCGGTCTAGCCAAGACTATACCCCTCTATCTATGTTCATTAGCACCTTGCAAAGATACTAATCAAACAACAAAGGTGCCGGGCTAGCTAGAGCTCTCCTAACCAATTCTAGGAGCAAGGTTACGCAAACCTATGCCACTAGTACTTTAAGTAACAAGGGAGCTCCTACACATGCTAGTAAGCAAAAGCACAAAGCTAACTAAGCTCACTAGCAATGCTCAATAACAAGGCAACCAATGCCTAATTAGAGAGCGCAAATACTTAGCTACACAAACTAAGCAATGTGACTAACAAGGTTACTAAAACCAAATTAGCCACGCAAGGGAGCTACTTCTATGCTACACAAGCAAGAAGGTAATTAGCAAGCTACACAAGCTATCTAATTACAAGAGCAACTACACAAGCTTAATATGTATAAAAGTAATTGCAAGCTTGTGTAATGGGGATGCAAACCAATGGGAAGAACGAGGTTGACACGATGATTTTTCTCCCGAGGTTCACGTGTTTGCCAACACGCTAGTCCCTGTTGTGTCGACCGCTCACTTGGTGGTTCGGCGGCTAATTAGCATCACCCGCTAAGCCCGCACGTCGGGCGCCGCAAGAACCTACCCCTTGAGTGAGGGTAGCTCAATGACACGCTTTACTAGAGTTGCTCTTCGCGGCTCCCGCGGGACGAGCACAATGCCCCTTACAAGCACTTCTCTGGAGCGCCGCACAAGCTTCTTGCGGGCTTCCACGGAGACCACCACCAAGCCGTCTAGGAGGTGGCAACCTCCAAGAGTAACAAGCACCACCGGCTTGTAACTCGATCACCTAGTGCCACTCGATGCAACATCACGATGTAATCGCACTAGAATCGCTCACTCACATAATCGGATGATTGCTATCAAGTATGTGTGAGATGGAGGGCTCCTAAGCACTCTCAAGCATGGACACAAAGTCCCCTAAGGTGCTCCCCTCCAGCCATGGCCGAAGGCTACTTCTATTTATAGCCCCAAAGGGCTAAACTAGCCGTTACCCCTTCACTGGGCAAAAATCGGGCCGACCGGACGCTCCGGTCGTGTTGACCGGACGCTGGACCTCAGCATCCGGTCGCCCGCAGACGGCCACGTGTCCTGATTCCAACGGTCACTTGACCTGACCGGACGCAGCAGCTTCAACTGACCGGACGCTGGACCTCAGCGTCCGGTCATTTTCAGTAAGCTCCCCGAGGCGTATTTCTTCGACCGGACGCGTCCGGTCCACCTTGACCGGACATAGACTAGCGTCCAGTGCAATACCCTCGGTACTGTGTCGACCGACCAGCTCGACCGGGCGCATGCTGCCAGCGTCCGGTGCTTTCAGACCCAGCGTCCGGTCAGTTGACCGACGCCAGCGTCTTCGCGACCAACTCGTTTTCACTTCTAACTTCTTCATCTTTGCTCCAATGTGCTAACCACAAGAATTTGCATCCGACGCAATAGAAAATAGGCATTCCATTTTCCCGAAAGCGCCGAATCCCGCCCATCTCAACCCTGCAAACACCACCTCCTTTGTAAATGTGCCAACACCACCAAGTGTACACCACCATGTGTATGTGTGTTAGCTTTTCACAATCATTTCTCAAAGGATGTTAGCCACTCAACTTGCCACGCCACTCGATCCTAGCGACGATGCAAAGTTAGATCACTCGAGTGGCACTAGATGACCGATATGCAAACAAGTTTGTTCCTCTTGATAGTACGGTCATCTATCCTAAACCCAGTCATAAACTTCTCTACACACCTATGACCGGTGAAATGAAATGCCCTAGGTTATACCTTTGCCTTGCGCATTTCATTCCATCTCCTCCAATGTTGATGCAACACATGCACCAACACGATCAACAATGATATGATCCACTTCATATCATCACATGATTATATTGGTTCATTGATCTTGACTTTACTTGCTCTTCACCATTGCTATCGTCCATCGGCGCCAAGTCTTGCTCAAGCTTCACCGCCACGCGGTCCATCACTCCAAAGCCTTCGACTTGCCCTTCACGCTTGCAACCGGTCCATCAAGCTAAGTCTTGTCTTGATCTTCTCCACCTTGATCACATGACTCAATGTCATGTCTCATGTGTATTTAAGCTCCTTCATCATCACATGTGTGAGCTTTGCAACATCTCCAAGCCATTTTCACATTCATGGCATATGTTGCTCACACACATGTACCTGTGGACTAATCACCTGTGTATCTCACATAAACACAATTAGTCCACCTAGGTTGTCACTCAATTACCAAAACCAAACAAGGACCTTTCACTCGGGCCGTCGAGCCCCGCGTGCCGTGCTGCGCCGCACCGGCCGGGAGTGCCTGGCCGCGCCCTTCCCCACCCCGCGTATCGAGCCGTGAGGCGCCGTGCCCCGTCCACGACTGCTGCGCCGCCCTACCCGTCGTCAAACCTGGACGGCCGTGACCGTGCCGGCCCCTGCTGCGCCGCCCTCCCTTGCCCGCTCCACAAGGGCAGCGGGGGCCGTAGGCCTGTAGCGGGGTGCCGTTTGCCGGCCTCCTGTGGCCGCCCGCCCTCGCCCGCTTGGCCACTCCGGTTGTCGGCCGGGTGCACGCGTGGGCGCACGATAGCTTCCCCGCCAGCCGTCTCTGCCTCTTGTCGACCGGCTGCGTCTCCCCTACACTCGAGGTACATTAGTTTTTAAATTTTTGTTATTTAACAGTGGTTATTAGTTGGGTAATGTGGTAGTGATTTAGATAGGTAGAAAGATATTTAGATTGATAGGTTGATTGATGGATACTTTACATAGTTAGACATATTGTTAGTTACATAGTTATTTAGTTAGTAAGATAGTTAAATAGTTATATACTTAGTTACATAGTTAGTTAGAAAGTTACTTGACATAGTTAGTTAGTAGTACTTAGTACTTAGTAGTGAATTGATAGTATCTATTTAGTTAGTTATTACATACTAGAGACCTTGTACTTAGTATGCTTCATTTATATTGGACTAAAGGAATTGTGCGTCCTTATGTGTATGAACTAGATGGACAACCTAGTGAGCATATATCATGGAGGCACCGTGAAAAGAGATCACTATGGATATGTTGAGTTTGTTGAGATGCAAAGCGTGTCTGTGTTATTCAATGAGAAGCCTTCATTTGGTGAGTTGGTTGCAAGGGCTCGGGAGGAGCTACATTGCCATGGAGATGATGGCATCGCAGTGGAGGGTGTACTTCACCTAGGTTTCCCTCCTAACATCCTAAGGAAGATGATCCCAATTGGATGTGCAAACCAGTGGGAGAACTATGTGAGATCGGCTATGAAGTGTCAGTTTCAAAGTTTGGACGTAGTTGTGCGTCGGGTATTAGTTGATCCCGTCCCTCATGTGGTAATCCTTCAAGATTTTACATGCACTTGTAGTAAACTAAGGCAGTACCACTTTCTATGTTCTCATTTGGTGGTGGCAGCTAGGCATCACAACTATAATATCGAGAGCAGGATACCTCACGAGTTCAGTGTTGACACGCTTGTGCACACATGGAGTCCCCGCTTCGTGCCTTTCCGGGACCCTAGAGAGTGGCCTCCATATGATGGGTCAAAGTACATTGTGGATCCAGCTTATCATTGAAACAAGCGTGGATCAAGGAAGAGGAAGAGACACAGATGGTTATGGATCAGATACCCAGAAGAATGAGGCGTGGGAGAGGAACCCTATTTTTTACTGACCCCGTGCAGTACGAGTACGCCAAGTGTGGTAAACTAGGCCACAATTCACGTACTTGCCATTGACAGATTAGTGAGGTGTGACTATTGATTGTTTTTATTATTTTATATTTGTCGTATTCATTCAATTAATTATGCATGTCTCAATTTATGTTTATAATTGTGTCAATTACTTATACATTTCTAAGTTTATGTTTCATTGTATATTGAATTTTTATTTTATTGACTTTTTTTGTAGGATGGCGCAATATAATTATGCCTTCAGAAGAGGACTGGATGGAGTTTGATGCATGACCAAATGGATATTGTGATGACCTATAGGTGACGGTACACATTCTGATGGGTTTAGTCCTAATAGTTGTTTAGTGAATTTTTCTTCTAAAAAACCAAATTTGTTGCTATCTGTTGAGAAGTAAATGTAGGAGTTTTAATTAGAAGCTAGCTTTATTGAAACAAGCTTTGTTTGGATTTTTATAAGAAAAAAACAAGCTTTATTTGTAATTTTAGAAGAAGAAAAAAAGTTTCTGAATGTAGTTAGTTTATTACTTAATGTTTATGTTTGGTTGTGGAGGAGGCAACACACCACCATAATCTTACTGAGAACTTTGTTGTAGGGCAATACCCTCAAATGCTCGGTTGAAGACATTGAACGCTTTCGTCCGAGAGTCAGGGACGACGACACGCGTAGCTTTCTAGACGTAAGATTCAAAATATTCTTTTAAATATATTATTAATACATTAAATTCTTTCAGTTAACATAATTTTGTACAACAGAGACTTTCACGTCGGCTACGCCGTGCGGCTGCTCGTTGTGGTTGCAGGACAGCCACGATGCAAGACGTGCATGTTCCTTCCACAGGCAGAGAAGGCTTAGGTTTGTCTAGCCAAGCATCTATAGGGTCCATAGGTATTGCGTACGAGGACGAGGACGAGGACGACGACGAGGTGGACCAGAGGCATGAGGAGCTTGGCCCGTCTCAGCTTCAGGACGCTCCCTCAACTCAGCCTACACAGCCTTTAGGCACTAGGCGACGCCGTCCACCTGACCTTACACCCCAGGCACCGACGCTCTTAGTTACAAGGGTAAAGGTAAGACTAGGAGGCAGTGAGGGTTTGTGGTAGATGTTATTATGTATTATTATGGACTTTGTGGACTTCCATTATGAACTATTGTGGATTGTATGGAATATTATTATCAACTATGAACTACTATGGACTATAATTATGGACTGTGTGGATTATTAATATGTTCATGTATATGGTTTCAGATGAATGTGGCATATATTTGTATGTTTGAACATGTTGTATTGAGGTTAAATATTTATCCCATATTTGTGTATGGATTACATCAAAAAATAGGAGAAATGTTGCCGAAATTTTCTGCCTAAAGTACGTATTAATCAGTGCCATCCGTTTTTCCAGTTCATTAAGTAATCAATTTGTTTTTTGTTATGAGTATGCATGTATGCCTCTCGGCCTACCGCATTGGTTGAGATTATATTTTCTTTCATGCAAAAGAACCGAACATGATTATGTACCACATTGGTTGAGATTTTCTTTTATTTCCTTCTATTTTATGCAAAAGAACTGAACGTGATTACGTACATTGCATGCGTGTGAGCCAATCTTGCATGCGAGTGGCTGAGCATTGAGCCGCTGAGCAGCAGCGGAGTAGACTAGCGGGCAGGTACGTTTATGCCATCGTCTTCAACTGTAGTTAGTAAAATGATGTAGCATTTACAGTGATTTGTCATGTCACCGTCGAATAGACTTTTCAGTGTTCTTTGAAATAGTGATCGAAGTATGAAATCGAATAGGCTTTTCAGTCATGGAATCTAGGCTCTCTAGTGTCCTACGATGTAGGCTTTTTAGTGATTCTGAGTAGACTTTCCAGGAGCATTTACAACACAATACAACGGCTAGCAAACCTGCCTCCGCCTATATATATGCGTTCTAGGATACATTGCTAACCAAAAGAAAAACCAAACTAGTATTCGGTTTCGTTGGAGTAGGAATGTCTGGAGGGTTATCTAGAGGAAAGGGTTTTGGGAGTGAGAGAGGAAAGGAGGGGACGAAGGGAACTCCCAGTGTGTGGGAGGGGTCTTTTGGGACTGATTTTTTTAAGGAACCAGTGTATCAGTTTCCCCCGAGAGTAAGAGTGATTTCACTAAAGAGTGCCCTCTTAGAGGATACGATAACAAGAAGGAAGATTGGCCAAAATGCATGTATGGTGATGCCTGCTTAGTGCAGATGTTCACCGAGGGGATCGACGGAGGTCGTCGCTTCTTCAAATGTCCGCGAGCATGGATAATTGCTATTATATTTCTTTTGTTAAATATGTTTCTCGAATACCCTTACAACTCATAGGACATACTTATTGTAGTCTTCCAAGTCCGAAGAAAACTGTGGGTTCACTAGGTGGGTCGATCCTCGACCAATTTATCTTCATCAGCAGTACATCTACTACCTACAGGACCAAATCTTTGATCTACAAAGGAAAGTTAGCAGCGGGTACAAGGAAGACGAATACGATGACAACAACAATGGTGCAAGTTTATGTGGCAGAACCTCCTAAGTTATAGGGCCCACATGCACCTGTCACTGTCCGATGACCTTTGACATTTATGCATATGTTTCCAATAACTTAAAAAGACTGTCGGGTGTCCTTGGGGAACCCCGAATCATCCACGATTTCCGAGCAGGATCACGTTACAGAGTCATTGCAGTATTACAACATTTATTCAATTAACGACACCAGAGTAAAAACAACAGAAGTCTTACGATACATAGTTTACAAACCAGTTGTTTCAAACCTTACAAACTAAGTTCGATAATTATTACAAACCATAGTAGTAGTGGAGTGGCATAATTAACATATACATAACACACAAAATAAACATCCTGCCCAAGGATCACACATTTACTTCTCATCGTCATCACAAGGTACAACTGTCATGCAGCACGATCCACAACAGATCTGCTCATGAGACTCACCTGCAACAAGGGTCAACGAACCCTGAGTACAAAAGTACTCAACAAGACTTAACCGAAATAAGAACTGATAACTCAGGAATGCAGGCTCAGGGATTCAAGGTATAGTTTTAGCAATAATCAAAGTTATTTTGCGTAAAAGCTCTTTAATAAAATTCTTTACTTCACCAATTTAAACTTCATAAAATCATATACAAAGATGACACGATCCGTAATGAGATCATGAAACTTCATATCCAACACCTTCATCAACCATTCTCAAGTTCCAGTTATTAATACTACGATGATGAACAGTGAGTTGAGTCTCCATAACCGAGGAGCAACGACGATTCGAATCGATTATAAACCCAGCTGGGGCTTCCAGACCACATGGCATATGTAGGTCCCCGACCTACATATACCAACCTACCCTCAGATCCTCTGAAATAAGAATGGGTCCGCGCCACCCGAGAATACAGTACTCCACCAATCCAGCCCATAGCCACATGGGTACACGCTATTCCCGCCATCTCTCCACTCCCAGTGCGCGAGTAGCCATTCTCGTAATAGAATCGCCAAGTTTAGGCTTACCGGAGTATGTGGTTAGTACTACAAATTCTCACCTCACGCAATTCAACAACGGACGTGCCTTAATCGACACAGGCGGAAAGAACCCGCTCACAAGACCTCCATGTCTTGTGGCTCACACACACCAAGTCCGCTCGGTCTAGATTTATTACTCCACATTCCCATATCGCATGCTAACATAATTAACCAATGTTCCATTTAAAACTTGCAGGTGGCAGGTAATCATCCGACTTTCATCGTTCTACGCATAGCTAAGCAAAACTAGGCATATACGAGTTTAAAAACTGGTAATATGGTAAATATGGAATAACAAGGATGGTAATGCACCAATTAGGCTCTTACTTAACTCCTAATCACTTAATGCAGTAACGGAAAGCAAAAGCAAAATTAATTTGTAAAACACAAGGTAGGGTTGTATGCATCCGGGGCTTGCCTTTGTTGACGGAAAAGTCCGGCTCCTGCGACGTTTCACTTGATTAACTACCACGTGTTCACCTTCGTTTACTACACGTAATAACAATGCCATGTTTAACATGATGTGGAATACGAAACATGATGCTCGATGATGGATGCAAAATTAATAATTTGAATACAACTTTCCTTCGCGGTATAGTTGCAAGTCAAACTAATCAAACCTTTTTCGCAACACCCAATCAATTGCCAAGGATCATTATCAACTAATGATCCAAGGTCATCACTCAATCAAAATTTCAAACAAAACCTAAATCATTAAAGGTTACTATTTGCTTTTATGAATTAATTATTTATTTCAAAATTATGAAATAAATGAACTTATTTCAATTGAGCTCAAAATTTTTGTAAATGTTCATTACATGATAACTAAGTGGCAAAACAAATTTTATAATTTTTGGATAAATAAATAAGCCTAGAAAAATCATAGAAATCCATTTATTAATAAATTGAGCAATTTTTATCACATTCAAAAATTACTGAAAAACATTATTTCATATTTTTCTTAAATACTATACATCACAGAGAAGTCACACAAAAATTTTCATAATTTTTGGAGCTCTAAATAAATCTACACAAAAATAACAAAAACAGACACTATTCATTCAAATCTAAAAATAGAAAAATTCATTTGAACGCTGAGTCACTGACAACCCGACCCCACCTGTCATCCCTAACCTCCAACGTTGACCGCGGCAGCGACGGCTCTGACCGGCGATTTCTCGCCGACGGTGAGATCACCGGCGACGACCAACGTACCAAAATGATCACCAAGTCTAGGCGCATCGATTGACGTCCCTATCAGCACTGATTATGCCCCTATACTAGCTCGTCGTCGACCATGGCGGACGCGGTGGCACGGCAGCGCTACGCCGGCGGTGTGCGACCGGTAGAGCTCAAACAAGAGATTCAGGAAGCACCAGTGACTCACCCCGAACGCGTTGAAGCAAGGAGCGAGGTCGGAGAAGCAACGGAGAGGCGTGACGACGATCACGGGGATCACGACGGAGCTAAACGTCATCGGCGATGGTGTACCGACTACTGTAGTGATCAAAATGAGCAACCAGCTATGGATTAAGTACTACAGCATCGAGACAAAACAGAATCAGCCAAAACCAGGGACGAAGATGCACCGTGGAGCTCTGGCCGCGGCGAATCGCGCTCGACGGAGGAGTTGCCGGCCGTGAAGAAGAAAGACGTGGACAACGAGTTTCCGGTGGAGATAAACTGAATTGGTGGGTCGGTTGGAAGCGTAAGGTTAAGGCGGAGCTGGGACAGGCTTTGCCAAGACGGCAACGGCGCTAAGTCGACGGCGAGAGCTCGACGGAGCTGCGGTGGTGGCGACGGAAAAAACAGAGAAGGAAGAAAAACGACGACGACTGCGTCTCGGTTCTTATAACGCGACTCAGAAGCTCAAGGAAGCCACGACGGAGCCGTTCCCATGCCAGCGCGACGCCAAGGATGGCCACGACGCGCCTGGAACATCGAAGAAGGTCACCGGCGGTGTAGTCTCGACGGTGGACACTGTTCACAGTAATTACAAGTTTGCCATTCACCAAAATTCACAAATTACTCTCAAATTTTCATAACAACTCAAAAATCTTCAAAAACAAAAGTTGTTCAAAATCAAAAGTTCTACAACTTTGCTTCTATAACCATCTCCTAATTCGGTCTAGATTTTGAAATTAACTTTTGAATTTGAATAGGGAAATTTAACGAATTACGCCTTTTTGAATTACTCAAAATTTTTCTAAACAACTTGAAAAACTCCAAAAACAAACTTTGTATAACTTGCCAAGCTCTACACTTTTGCTTTTGGGATCAACCCCAAATTATGCTTAGATTTTAAAATGGATTTTCAGGGTAGGATTTAAATGCTGAAAAGCGAGGTTTTCTTGAAAAATTCAAAAATCCAAACAAACTTTGAATTTAAGTCAAACAACAATTCAACACATACCACATGAATATAAACTTGTTTTAGTGTATGCATCTCAAAGTTTTCACCAAATGCCAAATGCTTTGCAATGCATATGATGACATGTCAGGTTTTAGTATTTTAAACACCCGAGGTGTTACAATCCTTCCCCCTAAAAGAAATCTCGCCCCGAGATTCAAAGCCATAGAGTAAGTAATGGAAAAGGAAATGTGTCAATCCAAAAACATCCAGAACTTTTCCATAAAACAACTGAGGTTCTTTTACAAAACACAATTTGTAGTAACCGAGCTCAACTAACATTATTCTATTCTATATTGACGCTAGAAACTCTGGAAACTTTTCTAACAAGTAATCTTCTGATTCCTAGGTAGCTTCCTCTTCTGAATGTTGATTCCATTGTATTTTATAGAACTTGATTGTCCGTCTTCGAGTAACACGATCTTTCTGATCTAACACTCGGATAGGATATTCGGAATAAGTTAAATCCGGCTCTAATTCCACTCCAACTTCAACATTCTGTTCAGGCACTCGGAGACACTTCTTTAATTGAGAAACATGGAACACATCATGCACAGTTGTGAGATGTTCAGGTAATTTCAAGCGATATGCCACTTTTCCATACCTCTCCAAAATTTGATACGGCCCAATGTATCGGGGTGCCAACTTTCCTTTAACACCAAAACGGTTAACTCCCTTCATTGGTGATACTTTTAGATATACAAAATCTCCTTTGTTGAATACCAATGGTCTATGTCGTCTATCCGCATAACTCTTTTGGCGGGACTGAGCTATCTTTAGATTACTCTGTATTTGTCTAACCTTGTCTTCTGTTTCTTTCACAAGGTCAACTCCAAAGAATCTTCTCTCTCCTAGCTCAGACCAACTCAACGATGTTTTGCATCTACGACCATAGAGTACTTCAAATGGAGCCATTCTAATGCTTTCCTGATAACTATTGTTGTATGAGAACTCGACCAAAGGTAAGCACTCATCCCACTTATTAGAATAGTTAAGGGCACAACATCTTAATATGTCTTCAAGTACTTGATTGACTCTTTCAGTCTGCCCATTAGTCTGCGGATGATAAGCTGTACTATACAGAAGTTTGGTACCTAATGAAGCATGTAAGTGTTTCCAAAAGCTAGAGACAAACTGTGTACTCCTATCTGACACTATAGTCTTGGGTACTCCATGGAGACTCATGATTCTTGCCAAATACATCTTGGCATATTGGATAGT